>NW_024870553.1:17327-18108 GCF_013358625.1 Macadamia integrifolia | reverse complement strand
TTAATAATTCTAAATCTCTAAATTGCATCATTGTAGTGTATGATGCTATTGGAGTTCACTGACACACTAGACACAAGCAGGGGAATTATCTCTTTGCCATGATGGTTTGATAGGTAGGCTGTTACATTGTGGTAATAGGTATAGTGTAAGCTTCTTTTTTTGATGATAGGTAGCATATTCACTTTTCATGGAGAAAGAGTAGGGAGTAGGGCGCAAGTTGCAGAGAAGGATGTGGCCCATAGCAGAAGTGAAAGATGGGGGATGAGAGGTGATTGCAAAGCGAAGGGTGGGAGGAGATGCCGGCGTATTGTGGTTTGTTTACGGCTTTCCTCGGTCCAAGACTTGAAGGAAGAAAGACAAGAATAGATATAAAAGAGGATCGGAGCTGTGCTTGTGGGGGGTGGGGGGTGGGGGGATTTCTCCAATGCCTAAATTAGTGTGGAACAATAGATGTGAGTTCTAGGACCCAGAGACAGAAGAAATGATAGAGTTTTCCTTTACCTTGGGTCAGTTTCCTTATTTATCTTGATTGGGAGACCGATACTCCAAGGGTTTTCCTTAGTATTTAGTGAGGAATAATATCTTGATTGTCTCATTATCAAGGATTAAAGTATCGGTATCGGTCGCCGTATCTGTTGGCCAAAATTAAGATACGTATCGGAGAGTATCGTATCGTATCGGAGATACACTAAGATACGCTAAAGATACATACATAAATGGATAGGAAACATTTTTTTAAACACTTTTGCATAAAGAATTTGTTAAAAAAAGCTATTGATAA
>NW_024870553.1:17206-17307 GCF_013358625.1 Macadamia integrifolia | reverse complement strand
CAAATTAAGAAAATATGTGACCTATTATTATTGCAAAAGTCCCTAGCAAATAAAAGAAAAAGATTATTGGAAATTGAAAAGAAATCAAAAGAAAGGAAAAT
>NW_024870553.1:9647-17186 GCF_013358625.1 Macadamia integrifolia | reverse complement strand
AAACAACCGCAGGAAAGACATTGAATTTCAGCTAGGAGAAAAGGTATTTCTCAAGATCTCTCCTACTAAAGGGTTGCAAAGGTTTCACAGAAAGGGGAAGTTGAGCCTAAGATACATTGGACCATTTGAGATCTTCTTAGCCCGGGTTGGCTCAGTAGCCTACATGCTTGCTCTGCCACCTTCACTCGGGGGTGTTCATAACGTATTTTATGTATCCATGCTAAAGCGATACATTCATGATCCATCTCATGTATTACCCATGGAACCTGAATATCTAGAAGCTGATATGACCTATACAGAGCAGCCAGCTGAAATTTTGGACCGAAAGGTGAAAACCCTTGGCAACCGCTCCATTTCCTATGTAAAGGTGCGATGGGCAAATCATTCACTTGAAGAAGCATCTTGGGAGAAAGAGGATGAAATCCAAGCCAAGTACCCTCATCTTTTTGAACAACCAGGTATGTCAATTTCGAGGACGAAATTTTCAGAAAGAGGGGGTAAATGTAATACCCTACTTCTTAAACCCAGTCTGATTACATGGTTGACCCAGTTTAACCATGCAGGACCCGAACTGGAGAGAGTTAAGGCGGGTTCCTTATGGACCATGATGGCAAGGGTGACCTTAAATATAGGTTGGTCAGACAAGTCCGAGCCAGTGCCAGAGGAGACAGGAGTACCCAAGCCGTGTACATGCATATCATAAGGCCATGTACGGATAAAGCAAGTATGTAGCCGTATCTTATGGCACATACGTATATTACATCTTATGCCAAGAGTGAGATTCGTGTCGAGAGTCGAATTCGATCAAAATCCCACTTGTTGGCCAATTTTTGGCCCTCAGGTGGGTGGTCACAGGTGGGCGCATCCGCCCACCTGAGTGACCCACCCATGAGATTACAAGGTGTCTTAAAAGGTATAAACAGCTATCATTATATTTTTCCTTTTTCTCATTTATGACACTCGGACGTTTGGTGAGAAGAGTAAAGAGGAGAGAGAAAAGAAGGGAAAGAAGAGGAAAAGAGAAGGAAAAGGAAGAAGAGATGGATTTCAGCGATGCTGAGGTTTGATCTTCCCATTCCGATGCCGGAAGAGTGATCTCCAATACGAGATCTACGTTTAGAGGTGAGCAAAGGCTAGGTTCCTTAAACTTTCACCATACCCAAACGAAACCCCTGATTTGAGTAGAGTTTCTTGAGGTCTCGTAGATCCCCCTTGAGATGATGAATCTAAGGTTTAATAGATGGTTTATGTGTTGATTTTGAAGGATTTGAAGGAGTGTTTCCACGGTTGGAGGAGCATTGGTGATTTGAAGTGATTTTGGGGTCTTTGAACGAGTTCTTGGGCAAAGAAGGTAAGATAATTTCCATTCCTTAAATCTATCCTAGATCTAGGTTAGAACCATCTTATGAGACCTTGAATGTGTGAAGAATGGGTTTGGAAAAGCCCCATTTAATTCCTCAAAGGTTGGGGGAAGTTTAAGGAAAAATGGCATTTTTTCGCCAATACCGGTGGGCCAAAGCGGTGGGCCAAATTGCCCGCTTGAGGGCACCCGCCTGAGAGGGCAGATCCTCGAGGCCAACCAGCGGGCCTGACCGGCTGGCCAACCTGGCGGTCGGTCTTAGCGGGGCCCTCAGGTCCAATCGGTGGGCCCGACCGGAGGGACAACCGACGGGCCGACCTGCCCGTCGGTCAGGACCGGTGGGTCTGACTGGTGGGTCATGACAGGTAGGCTGTCCGACCCACTCGAGAGGCTCCCAACATGATTTTTACGTCTAAACGGACCCAAAACGGACGTGCGACCTTCTTTTAGGTTTCTAAACATGATTTTGTCATTGGATCTTGTTAATTTTGATCCCAAAATAGTGAAATGCTAACCCCATTCACTTATGTTAGGTTCACCAAAACATACACTTCTCGCACCGGATCTCACCCGTACCGAGCGTGAGTCCTTGTACACTACAGGTAAGTGGGGAGAGGACTTTGGCCTTATGTTGAGGCTTGTTTGGCATTCATTTAATTGTATCTACACTAGTCATTTCATCATGCGAATTATGTGTAACTTAGCCATCCTCATATTATTATGACTTGTGTGTTGTGTTTATTTTCTTAATGTCAAATGATGATGTGAATATGTGATGAATGATGACATCATTGTACATAATGCATTAGTCGACTAGATGCCGTAGTCGGCTTGGAAACGAGTGCATTGGTGACCCGTGGAATGAGACACGGAGGCACTATGCAATCTTACTATGTCATATAGGAGTATGCGGTGTACGATTATCATCTTCCCGTGCTATGATCCTTCCCAACAGGGGTTGAGGTGTTGGGTTACCATTTGGGGGGAAGCAGTGGTCGCGGTTGTCAGGTCACTGTGGCTGTTAGACATACGCCCAGCTGGTCAATAGGATAGTCGGTAACCCCGGTGGTATATTCAAGGGGGCCAATCGTACTGCTTTTAAATTGCTGAAGTCAGCACCTTTATTTCTGTCATTTACTTTATGTTGAGAGCCAGTGGTCGGCATATTTTAATTTTTTGAGTACTCATGGTGGGCCTTCTCCGACAGCCCTATGGGCGTATCGCAGGATGGAGTTCGTGGCTCGTACCCGGTGTATACGTGCATTGTGGTTGTAGTAGCACTAAACCAAAGACTTAGTAATGTTGTTTAGGTGGATGTGATTAAAAATGAATTGCATAGCATATCGTGCATATGGTTGTGATTTGTTGTGTGGACTGTTGTGTGGTCCTTCTTTTCACTTACTGAGCTAGTGAGCTCATCCCACGTGTGCACCTCTTTTAGATGATTTTGCAGGTCATCAACCTGAAGAGCACGGGTCGGGCCCCATCGTTGAATTTCCTGAAGAGGATTGGTGGGTCCCCGAGGAATTAGAGCACGGCACGGATTGCTCATGCGAGGGCTGCACTGTGGGACCGCAGCTTTGATGCCGAGCTGAGCTCTACTTTTGATACCGAGCTGAGCTGTACCCTTTGTGTTTTTGATGATCCCTTTTGTATACTTGATAGGTAAATTGTATTCTTTTATGTAAATATCATGTCTGTGGGCCCACATGTACTTAACTATGTATTACAATTTGGGTATCAAGTATAATGGGAATATTTATAGGTAAATTAAGCCTTCCGTTGAACTGATGAACACTTTCTTAGTTGTGTGTATGCTATAGTTGGATACTGTATCAGATGTTCCTGGCAGGTTTGAGTTAACCGGTGTTAACCCGATCACTGGTCCGGTTCTGTGTGAACGGGGTGTGACATGGGTACTCCCATCTCCTCTGGCACTGGATCGGACTTGTCTAGCCAACCTGTGTTTAAGGTCACCCTTGCCATCATGGTCCATAAGGAACCCGCCTTAACTCTCTCCGGTTCGGGTCCTGCATGGTTAAACCGAGTCAACAGTGTAATCAGACCGGGTTTAAGAAGTAGGGTATTACAGTATGTGTCCGATAGGCCAAGCTTGTGAAAAGCACACATGCTCTCGTGGCTCAGAAGAAGACCGTGGAGCTCTATGTAGGTGGGAATCACAATGCATGTGAGAAGAGGGGGAACAATCTCTTACAAATCTTCTTTGAGGCCACGAAGAACATGGATGTTAAAGTCCTGAGGTGTGAGGGGTTTCCCAGCAGCGGCTAGTTCATCAATGATTGACTTTGTCCGTTGGAGAAAATTAGTGACACTTTCATCTGATGTTTGAAGGAGGTTCTGAAGGCTCAAATGAAGGGACATCAATCGGGTGGAGGAGGCCGAGCTGTAAGTATCTTAAAGTGTTACACCCTAATTTGATCTAACTCCACCCTGTGTATAGGTAAGAATGCAGAGTAAAGAAAGGTAGCCTATCATGGTTGGCAACTGTGGAATGCCAGGAAGGCAAGGATGACCTCACCTGTCCATGCTCAGCCTACCACCACCACTAGAGGACTTGTCAAGAAATATGGGCAAACAGGTACATGTTAGTTCACAGAGGATTAGGAATTGAGGAGGAATATACTGACCGAAGAAAGCCAAAATTTGCTGAAATCGACAGGTGCAAACCGCCAACCGGTTGGGCTGACAAAACACATAATTTTGGGTTTTTGTGCTTTGGGGCCCACACCTTTGTGGTACAACTCCGATCTTATCCCCATAGAAATATATATATATAATGGTGCAAAGAATTTTAAGTTATGACTATATAATGGTGTAGGTTCTTATAGGTTATTATAGAGTGCTTTAAGGGGACCCTAGCCAAAGGTCAGATTGGCTAGGTTATAAATAAGATTAGAATGGTACAGTAGCCATCATAATTCGTTTAGGGCTGTTTATGCAGTAAGTGGAAGAAAGGAGAGAAGAAAAGGTGAAGAAGGAAAGAGAAGGAAGAAGAGGAAGTGAAAGGAATTGTTGCACCTGAGAATCTTGTTGGACAATCATTGTCTGAGGTAGGTATTATTGACTTTGTACAGGAGAGGTTGTGATTTCACAATATGTGGAAACTACGAACTTAGGGTGTTACCTCAATTGGGACTTCCAAGGAATCCCTGTGAACTATATAGTTGCCCAGTAGAGAAAAAGCCTAAATTTAGAAGGATACTAGGAGTTTAATTAGCAAGAAATTCCGCCCTAAAATTCCTACCAAATTAATAGGGAATGATGTAACTGGAATGGAATTATACCTATATAGGTGTTTTACTATTAAAAACCCTAAGGTAGGGGATTTATCAAGAATTTAGGGTTGTGAATTCTTTTCCTAAGGCCTTAATTGAATCCAATTGAGTGGGAATCCAATTCTATGGTTTTAAACTCTGAATTCCAACCTAAATTGATGCAGTAAACTTGGGAATAAGGATTTAATTATGCAGAATTATGGAAGTCCCTATGAAACCCTAAAATTTCTGAAGAATTGAAATTAACCACCCCAAACTTCAACACGTGGACCCAATAGATGGGTCAATGGGAGACCTGACTTGGGTATTTAAACCCCATAAGATCAATGCAAACTTCATAAATAGGATGGAACCCCAATTAGCCAGAATAGTATTCTGCAAAGGGGTGGCAAAATCGATATCTACAAGATTAAGGGGGAACTGGCAAGTTTAACTGGCCAGCCAGTTTGTGCCCTCTAACCTGCCAGTTTGGGTAATAGAGACCTGAACAGGTTCTCTCCCTAAAGTGAAGGGCCCTACCCATGAGTTGGGTCAGTTAGTACCCTTCTTACCTCAAACTTTACACAGTAAGGAATAAGGGACAGTAATTGGAATCACAGTGTTTCGGGTATAATGTAGGGAAACCCAGCATACCCTACCTTAGTGTGAGACCCATTACTATGAATTTATGGCTGAGGAATCCTTTCTGTGGAAGGAACAACAATAGGAAATGGATAATGGGGAAGATTCAGCTAGATCTTGAGAATTAGAATTCGTAAATAAAATAAATAAGTTAGGGTTCAATTTTTATTACTAAACATTTTGATAAACACACTGTAAGTAGGAACCAAAACTGTCGGTGAGGATGAAACCCTCATTCAGGGATCTTTTGTACAGAATTTATAAAAACAAGGTGAATGGGTGCCCTGACTTATTTTATGGAGTGTTTATTTATTTTAATTTCAACCTATATCTCATGCATCCTGCTGTGTGCATATTATTGTTATTTTGTTACTGACCTGGTGAAGCTAGAAACTGAAAGTTGGGAAAAGGTAAGATAGGTAAGACGGGACACTAGTAGATGCCCATCAATTATTTGCATGAGATGTGACTGGTGGGTGATTGTATCTCATCATGTAAAAATTGAAGATTAGGATTATCACCACCTTAGTGCTACAACCCCTTGTCAGTAGGGATGAGGTATTGACTAATCCCGACCGTGGCCACCTGATCAGGAGTACACTTCTGAGGTACGACATACTTACCTAGAGACGGATAACAGCATGTTACGACGTACTGTACACTTGACTGCCTGGGCTACTAACTTAGGGGTTAGCCGGGGGACCGAGGTTCTTTTCAGGACTAACTGACTCCTCCCTACAACTAACTTGTATTCCCGAGACCCGACAGACTAAGAAGGGAACACCACCTACGTTGCATAGTACTATACCACTTTTACAGACATAGTAAGGGACTAGGAAAGTAGTGTAATTTAATTGAATCCATGAGCATCATATAATGTGTGGAGCATGCATTGCATAATTTGTATTGTGTTTGCTTGCCTCCCCCACCCTTCACTAAGCATGTTGTGCTCACCCTTCTTTATTTAGCCCTTCTAAAGGGCGAGACCGGCATTCTGCCAGCTACCAGCACTGATTATACGACAGTGACCATAAATCTTCTGGCCAATATTCCAGAAGATGAGACCGACCATGGACCTGAATGCTGATGTGATGATTGTGCCTTCAGAGGCCAGTTCTTTCAATGATTAGGATAGATGCCTCAGACTCTGTTTTTGTGTATATATGTTCCACTGGATCATGTACTTATATATATATATATATATATATGTATATATTTATATAATGAGAACATTGTAAATATTTATTTTGGAAATTTGTTAACATTAGCTGAAGCTGTAAATATGTCTTATCATGTAACATACATTAGAAATTTGATAGATTATATATGTGACTACTGAATAGATGTACATATGATTAGATATCCATGTGTGTGTAGTTGTGGCGTTATGGTCGTACCACCCTAGTCTTGATCATGGGGAAATAGGAAGACTAGATGTGGTAAGGTATCTAGTGCCGCCGCATACTTTGGCCTACTAAAGGTAGGGTGTGACATGAAGTTCGCATAACTTGTGTCCTTTTCAAGAATGATAGGGAAAACAACTTTAGAGCGGGAGGAGACAATGAGACTAACTAGTTGAGAATCCTGTTGCAGCCAGGCTATAGCTATAGTTGCATCATCAGGACATGGGTTCGTACCATCAAGAAAGCCAAAGAGGTGCTGGCCCTTCAAGAATGGCACTTGTTGTTTTTTCTACAAGAGAAAATTAGTGGGTGTAAGTTTGAGTGAAAGGGAGTGCTAAGGGAAGCAAAGGAAAGTGGCATGGTGGCAAGTGCTAAGAGATTGCAGAGAGAGAGAGAGAGAGAGAGAGAGAGAGAGAAAGAGAGAGAGAGAGAGAGAGAGAGAGAGAGAGAGAGAGAGAGAATCAAGGGCTCGTGGGAGTTGAGAATAAAAAAAAATGCTCTTGATACCATGTTGATGGTAAATTTGTGTTGGTTTTTCTTGAGCTCTCAATGGAGAGAAGATTACATTATATAGAGATGGATCACAACCCTAGTCCACTTGGGTTTTGTACAGTATAGGTAAGAGTCAAAAATAGGAAAAATACATGAAATATACTCCTACCAAAACTAGGCTACCAATATATGAAAGATGTATATTGAGTTACCCGATTGGGTAGGACTCAATATACATCAATACTGATCCAAGAAATGATTACATGTGTCCTGACACGTGTATACTCTTAGAATCGTGAATTGGAATCTGTTCTCTTGGTACAACTGTAAATCCCTTGGTAACCAGAAGGCTGATGATGAAACTTCC
>NW_024870553.1:0-9627 GCF_013358625.1 Macadamia integrifolia | reverse complement strand
TTTTTTTTTTTTTTTTTTTTTTAAGTTTTCATTCATTAAGTCATGTAGATTTAGATATAAAAAGTGAATTTCATTGATTTTTTTTATATAAATAATAAAAATAGCTAAAAAAAATATCTAGATGCATTCATGGTCGATTCCAAAACAGATTATTAGAAGCGGGAATAATTGGAAATGAGTGTAACTAAATTTCAATTTGAATCCGACGATTCGATTGATTTCTTTGTTTTATATCAGATTGTTTGAACAATGGATACTGTTCAATTAAGTTTTGAATAATCAAAAGTCGAAACCTACGAAAAAAAAGTTGAAATTTTGACCCCCCCCCCCAAAAAAAAATCTTCTAATAAGCATGATTTGAAAGAAAATAAGGAAAATCAATCAATTACATGTATACATTTGGTATCACTTTTACGATATGATTCACCTCTTTATTTTTATTTTTTCAAAGCACATGTACACAAAGTTATTTTGGAACAAATTTATTCATGTGGAATTGTTGATTGGGAGAAAAAAAATTGGAAGGAGAAACTTCTACTCGATCAAGAATCATTTTCTCATTCTTTTTCATCAGATTTTTTCTTTTCTTTGGCCATTAAAACAACTACTCAATTAAAAGAAGCTGTTGAAAACTTCCTATAGCCTGAAGAGTTTGAACTTCCTATGGCCTGAAGAGTTTTCTTGAAGGTACAAGAATAAGGGGAGAGGAAAGAATTCATACACAAGAATGAAATCGGAATGGTATTGGGAGCTGATTTTGGCATTAGTACCGAAATATTGCGAAGTACCAAACGAAATTGGAACTGACAATATCATTTGAAGAGATATATTTCATGTTCTTGTGCTTAAGTTTTATACCTATAGTTTGATGTATTTGGATAATCTTTTTTTTTCTTATGAAAGTTTCAACTGATGAATCATTAGTTATGTACTTATTTTATTATAATACTATATATCATTAGTTGTGTTACTATAAAATTGTTTGATGATGACACTAAGACTATATTGAGGCTTGTTTATTTAACCATCTCGTTAGAAACTATTGAAGTTCAACTTTTTCTATAGTGCCTAGAACCGCTTAGGAACTTGTACCATCTCATCTTATTAATAATCCGGACTGTAACTTTAAGTTTGATCCTATTAACTAAACAGAATAGTTCTAAGATTGACACCTTTGACAACAACATTGGTACAACCTCATCCCAACACCCAAGCCATCCCTATTAATACCCTTATCAACAAGGAGGCATCTGATGTATTATCCGGACATATAAGAAGTTATCTTTGAGACTGTCACATCTTATATTAAAATCATGAAAGCAGTGATAGACTGTCAAGAAAGGGAGCTATACCAGTCTAAAAATGATTTTTTTTTTTTTTTTTCATATAACTCTGAATATTAGAGATATGTGTAGAGGACCAAGTTAACCACTCAACTGAATCCAGTTATAAAAAAACAATAGCTAAGGCTATTAGAGTTGTGAGGATCGTTTGCAGCCGTTGCACTAGTGCAATGACCATCAGATGGTTAGGAGTCCATTGGAGCACGTGCTCAGATACTCTCAACCATCCGATACTCACCACACTTCACCACTCATTCCAAATGATGTGGAGAAGTTGTTTCAACTCCATTAAGATATTTTGTCGTTAATATTGTTATTAAATGTTAATACTATATTAGTTAAGGATAATTACTGTTTATCTGTGGTGGTGGTAAGGGACTTAGGAATGATGTAATAGACTTTTTATTTTCATAATTTAGTGTTCTTTCCTTTATTACCAAAAAAACAAAAAACATAAAAAAAAAATCTTGTGGCCAATGCCACCGTTTTTTTTTTTTTTTTTTTTCAGACGCCAATGCCACCGCTTCCCTTTAATAATCCAGAATCAATCAATGGACGCATATGGGATTATGGATATGGGTCCCACAGACAGACAACATGGATGATAGATCTCATCAATGTAAGGGTCCGTTTGGACTACAAGCTAAAGGGGAAACCGGCGTCTTCTTGATATGCGGACAACCACACCTTATCATGCACGTGATGGTGGCATAAGAGACGTGTATATGTATCCATTTCTCAATCACAAGGGATTGCTAAGGGTTTGGGGGAATCTCTTGGTATTAGTTAATTCCCTTTGACAAATTATAATTAGTTTTTTCTCTTTCTCCAATTGATCAAATATGTAGTTACCATTTTGTAAGGGCCTAAGCCCACATTTAAATTTCAACAAAAAAACTAAAGCCCACATTTAACTGGCCCCATCTAGAAGCAACCAATAGAAGAGTTGGAACTAATAATATAAACATGGGGAAAGGTTCTTTAAGCATCTTTGATCTCCTCACATGAAATACCATTTTATCATGCCTAATTGGTACACTTTTTTATGCCATTTGTTTAAAAAACTTTTCCCTATATTATATATAACGCCGTCAAACTACGTAACGTACGCTAGTACCCATGTGTGTACCTTTCTTAACTTGCCATATGTATTTATATAACCATACATGCCCATGAACTGAAGAACGTGAAGAGAAGTCAAACTAAAGAATTAAAAAACATATGAAGACCCATGTGCCCTCCACTAAGTTTTTGAGATCTCTGTTTTTGTTCTAGATGGAAATAAATTAAATAAAAGAGCTTATTTTCTATTTGTAATTATGATACAAATTCACATTTAAATGATTTGATTTGATACTAATCATCAAAAATCAGTTTAATATTTGCGTTTGGAATACTTTCCTTGTTTTGTGCTCAACCCTTTTTCACTGTTTAATGTAGTTTAAAGTTTGGAAGTTGTCCAAGTCAACGAAGTTACCCGGCATATTTAATAGGACCAAGCTTTCCTTCTCCCACGATGAAGATTGATAGTGTAAGGGTTACATAAGTTATAGTTTCATACATATGCAAATTTCTTGTGGTGGATGGGGGGTGGGGTGTGTGTGGTAGTTTCACTATGTGAAGGGGAATTGGTTTATTTGAACAGCTTGCAAAAATGTGTTTGATTACTTTTTTAATAATTAGGGTTATTAATTAGCTTCTCCATTCAGTTTATTAATTAATTAATTTGACTTTTTTTTAATCAGCATATTATCATTAGTCTAATCATGTTTTTAGTTAGTTAGTTAATTTAAGTTGGGTTAAGGTTGGTTCATTTGTTTTAACATACTAAACTGTGTTAGCTTATCTGGGCCTTTTCCTTCTACTTGGCTTGAGAGTAGATTATTTTCAACTTCTGGCCCACATCTGTTCATTTGGTGGAATGGTGGAAGCCAATGTTGATTATGAGGGAATGAATCAAAGCGAATGGAACTGCTCCATGAAGCGTGGGACATTACTTAGTTTTGCAGTAAAAATCCTCAATCATGATGGATTACAAGGCCATAAAGAGTGGCTAGCTGAAGTTATTTTTCTTGCTGACTCCTTCATCCAAATTTGATTCAATTGATTGGTTATTGTTTTGCAGATGAGCAATAGCTGCCAGCTTAAGAGTTCATGCCTAAGGAAAGCTTGGAAGTCACCTCTTTAAGATGTAAATTTCCATCTTA
This sequence comes from Macadamia integrifolia, assembly GCF_013358625.1. Lineage (NCBI taxonomy): Eukaryota > Viridiplantae > Streptophyta > Magnoliopsida > Proteales > Proteaceae > Macadamia > Macadamia integrifolia. The sequence continues at coordinate 6,077 of NW_024870553.1, read as the reverse complement.
AAAGATCGATCTGATGAGAGGAGGAGCTGTTCACACTTCACAGGTATATAAGAAAGGGATTTTTCCACTCATAACCAATGTGAGACTAACGACACTCCCCCTCATATGTAGGTGGGTTGGAACCACCTTACACTAACGTAACTAGAAAGGGGAGAACAAAAACCTAATGGAACAGGAGAGAATCCACTTTGATAGCATGTAAATTTCCATCTTTAAAGACCGATTTGATAAGAGGAGGTGTTCAATTCACAGTTACATGAGGAAATCAATTTTAACGGGGTGTGACATGGGTACTCCCATCTCCTCTGGCACTGGATCGGACTTGTCTAGCCAACCTGTGTTTAAGGTCACCCTTGCCATCATGGTCCATAAGGAACCCGCCTTAACTCTCTCCGGTTCGGGTCCTGCATGGTTAAACCGAGTCAACAGTGTAATCAGACCGGGTTTAAGAAGTAGGGTATTACAGTATGTGTCCGATAGGCCAAGCTTGTGAAAAGCACACATGCTCTCGTGGCTCAGAAGAAGACCGTGGAGCTCTATGTAGGTGGGAATCACAATGCATGTGAGAAGAGGGGGAACAATCTCTTACAAATCTTCTTTGAGGCCACGAAGAACATGGATGTTAAAGTCCTGAGGTGTGAGGGGTTTCCCAGCAGCGGCTAGTTCATCAATGATTGACTTTGTCCGTTGGAGAAAATTAGTGACACTTTCATCTGATGTTTGAAGGAGGTTCTGAAGGCTCAAATGAAGGGACATCAATCGGGTGGAGGAGGCCGAGCTGTAAGTATCTTAAAGTGTTACACCCTAATTTGATCCAACTCCACCCTGTGTATAGGTAAGAATGCAGAGTAAAGAAAGGTAGCCTATCATGGTTGGCAACTGTGGAATGCCAGGAAGGCAAGGATGACCTCACCTGTCCATGCTCAGCCTACCACCACCACTAGAGGACTTGTCAAGAAATATGGGCAAACAGGTACATGTTAGTTCACAGAGGATTAGGAATTGAGGAGGAATATACTGACCAAAGAAAGCCAAAATTTGCTGAAATCGATAGGTGCAAACCGCCAACCGGTTGGGCTGACAAAACACATAATTTTGGGTTTTTGTGCTTTGGGGCCCACACCTTTGTGGTACAACTCCGATCTTATCCCCATAGAAATATATATATAATGGTGCAAAGAATTTTAAGTTATGACTATATAATGGTGTAGGTTCTTATAGGTTATTAAAGAGTGCTTTAAGGGGACCCTAGCCAAAGGTCAGATTGGCTAGGTTATAAATAAGATTAGAATGGTACAGTAGCCATCATAATTCGTTTAGGGTTGTTTATGCAGTAAGTGGAAGAAAGGAGAGAAGAAAAGGTGAAGAAGGAAAGAGAAGGAAGAAGAGGAAGTGAAAGGAATTGTTGCACCTGAGAATCTTGTTGGACAATCATTGTCTGAGGTAGGTATTATTGACTTTGTACAGGAGAGGTTGTGATTTCACAATATGTGGAAACTACGAACTTAGGGTGTTACCTCAATTGGGACTTCCAAGGAATCCCTGTGAACTATATAGTTGCCCAGTAGAGAAAAAGCCTAAATTTAGAAGGATACTAGGAGTTTAATTAGCAAGAAATTCCGCCCTAAAATTCCTACCAAATTAATAGGGAATGATGTAACTGGAATGGAATTATACCTATATAGGTGTTTTACTATTAAAAACCCTAAGGTAGGGGATTTATCAAGAATTTAGGGTTGTGAATTCTTTTCCTAAAGCCTTAATTGAATCCAATTGAGTGGGAATCCAATTCTATGGTTTTAAACTCTGAATTCCAACCTAAATTGATGCAGTAAACTTGGGAATAAGGATTTAATTATGCAGAATTATGGAAGTCCCTATGAAACCCTAAAATTTCTGAAGAATTGAAATTAACCACCCCAAACTTCAACACGTGGACCCAATAGATGGGTCAATGGGAGACCTGACTTGGGTATTTAAACCCCATAAGATCAATGCAAACTTCATAAATAGGATGGAACCCCAATTAGCCAGAATAGTATTCTGCAAAGGGGTGGCAAAATCGATATCTACAAGATTAAGGGGGAGCTGGCAAGTTTAACTGGCCAGCCAGTTTGTGCCCTCTAACCTGCCAGTTTGGGTAATAGAGACCTGAACAGGTTCTCTCCCTAAAGTGAAGGGCCCTACCCATGAGTTGGGTCAGTTAGTACCCTTCTTACCTCAAACTTTACACAGTAAGGAATAAGGGACAGTAATTGGAATCACAGTGTTTCGGGTATAATGTAGGGAAACCCAGCATACCCTACCTTAGTGTGAGACCCATTACTATGAATTTATGGCTGAGGAATCCTTTCTGTGGAAGGAACAACAATAGGAAATGGATAATGGGGAAGATTCAGCTAGAGCTTGAGAATTAGAATTCGTAAATAAAATAAATAAGTTAGGGTTCAATTTTTATTACTAAACATTTTGATAAACACACTGTAAGTAGGAACCAAAACTGTCGGTGAGGATGAAACCCTCATTCAGGGATCTTTTGTACAGAATTTAAAAAAACAAGGTGAATGGGTGCCCTGACTTATTTTATGGAGTGTTTATTTATTTTAATTTCAACCTATATCTCATGCATCCTGCTGTGTGCATATTATTGTTATTTTGTTACTGACCTGGTGAAGCTAGAAACTGAAAGTTGGGAAAAGGTAAGATAGGTAAGACGGGACACTAGTAGATGCCCATCAATTATTTGCATGAGATGTGACTGGTGGGTGATTGTATCTCATCATGTAAAAATTGAAGATTAGGATTATCACCACCTTAGTGCTACAACCCCTTGTCAGTAGGGTGAGGTATTGACTAATCCCGACCGTGGCCACCTGATCAGGAGTACACTTCTGAGGTACGACATACTTACCTAGAGACGGATAACAGCATGTTACGACGTACTGTACACTTGACTGCCTGGGCTACTAACTTAGGGGTTAGCCGGGGGACCGAGGTTCTTTTCAGGACTAACTGACTCCTCCCTACAACTAACTTGTATTCCCGAGACCCGACAGACTAAGAAGGGAACACCACCTACGTTGCATAGTACTATACCACTTTTACAGACATAGTAAGGGACTAGGAAAGTAGTGTAATTTAATTGAATCCATGAGCATCATATAATGTGTGGAGCATGCATTGCATAATTTGTATTGTGTTTGCTTGCCTCCCCCACCCTTCACTAAGCATGTTGTGCTCACCCTTCTTTATTTAGCCCTTCTAAAGGGCGAGACCGGCATTCTGCCAGCTACCAGCACTGATTATACGACAGTGACCATAAATCTTCTGGCCAATATTCCAGAAGATGAGACCGACCATGGACCTGAATGCTGATGTGATGATTGTGCCTTCAGAGGCCAGTTCTTTCAATGATTAGGATAGATGCCTCAGACTCTGTTTTTGTGTATATATGTTCCACTGGATCATGTACTTATATATATATATATATATATATGTATATATTTATATAATGAGAACATTGTAAATATTTATTTTGGAAATTTGTTAACATTAGCTGAAGCTGTAAATATGTCTTATCATGTAACATACATTAGATATTTGATAGATTATATATGTGACTACTGAATAGATGTACATATGATTAGATATCCATGTGTGTGTAGTTGTGGCGTTATGGTCGTACCACCCTAGTCTTGATCATGGGGAAATAGGAAGACTAGATGTGGTAAGGTATCTAGTGCCGCCGCATACTTTGGCCTACTAAAGGTAGGGTGTGACATGAAGTTCGCATAACTTGTGTCCTTTTCAAGAATGATAGGGAAAACAACTTTAGAGCGGGAGGAGACAATGAGACTAACTAGTTGAGAATCCTGTTGCAGCCAGGCTGTAGCTATAGTTGCATCATCAGGACATGGGTTCGTACCATCAAGAAAGCCAAAGAGGTGCTGGCCCTTCAAGAATGGCACTTGTTGTTTTTTCTACAAGAGAAAATTAGTGGGTGTAAGTTTGAGTGAAAGGGAGTGCTAAGGGAAGCAAAGGAAAGTGGCATGGTGGCAAGTGCTAAGAGATTGCAGAGAGAGAGAGAGAGAGAGAGAGAGAGAGAGAGAGAGAGAGAGAGAGAGAGAGAGAGAGAGAGAGAGAGAGAGAGAAGGGCTCGTGGGAGTTGAGAATAAAAAAAAATGCTCTTGATACCATGTTGATGGTAAATTTGTGTTGGTTTTTCTTGAGCTCTCAATGGAGAGAAGATTACATTATATAGAGATGGATCACAACCCTAGTCCACTTGGGTTTTGTACAGTATAGGTAAGAGTCAAAAATAGGAAAAATACATGAAATATACTCCTACCAAAACTAGGTTACCAACATATGAAAGATGTATATTGAGTTACCCGATTGGGTAGGACTCAATATACATCAATACTGATCCAAGAAATGATTACATGTGTCCTGACACGTGTATACTCTTAGAATCGTGAATTGGAATCTGTTCTCTTGGTACAACTGTAAATCCCTTGGTAACCAGAAGGCTGATGATGAAACTTCCGGCCCATGATGTGACAATTAGCATCATACATATCTTACGACACTGCCAATCAACAATTAATGGGTTGTCTACTAATGTCTAATGCCATAAGAAGATTTGAATTCCCGAAAAGATGAGATTGGCATAGTGAAGCATGAAGCTTAGAGCTAGACAATTGAGTATATGAGAAGATTCCTCGATGAAAGTGTTGGTACCGACCAACGAGCCAAACAACCGCACCCAGAAAGCATCAACTTGCATATCAAAACTAGGAAAACCCTCATAGTCTACTCCTTTGACCTATAAAAGAGCCCAACAATGTGGGGGCATCTGATATACCTAAATAAGACCACCCAATACGAAGCCACACACATGTATTGATCCTAGCTGGGCGTTTCCACTAACCACGTCTGAGCGTCTCCGTTAACCAAGTATGGTCATATCCACTGACCACATGTGGTCGTTTCCACTAGCACAACTATGAGAAGTCATCCCTGTCGACCACCTATCCCCAAGATTCTCCTTAAATAGTAGACCAACTATGGTTGTAATCATCTATAGGCTTCAGTTACCTAAAGTAATCATGGTCGGATTAACGGTTATTGGCACCCGAAAAGTAATTACAGTTGAGTTAACAATTATGAGATCATCCATGTCAGAAGGGATAACGATCAGCCCACCAATATAACCGCCCTGTCCACATATGCAAACACAAGGACTAGTCATCTGATGGCTATGAAGATCAACCAGCATGGTTTTAAGTATCTCCGATATCGATACGATACCCTCCGATACGTATCTTAAATTTAGCCGATCGATACAATACACATCGATACGATACATGAAATTTTTAAAATCCTTTCGTATCGATATATATCTTACAATACATACCGATATACATCAATACACCACCAATACACATCGATACGATACGATATGCCTCGATACGACTATAAAAATTATAAAATTGAGGTAAAATATACGTTTCGGTATGTATTTGTACGTATCGGTGAGTATCGGTATGTATCGATCGATACGTATCGGTATATATTGGCACGTATCGGTGAGTATCGATATATATCGGTACGTATCGATGAGTATCGATACGTATCGGTGAGTATCGATATATATCGGTACGTATCGGTGAGTATCGGTGAGTATCGATACGTATCGGTGAGTATCGATACGTATCGGTGAGTATCGGTCATATAATGGCCAAGATGGGTAATTTTTCAGAAAACACACGATTTTTTGAAGGGTTTTTGTTCCAAAGTTGCTGTCAGTCATATTTCTCTCTAACTAAAGTGGAAATCAAGATTGGGAACAAGGATTTTACATTTATGGGACAACTACAAACCTTGAATTCTTAGTACGATACCCTCAATTTAGTGTTTATGCATAATACATGTTATCAATAGCTTTTTTTAACAAATTCTTTATGCAAAAGTGTTTAAAAAAATGTTTCCTATCCATTTATGTGTGTATCTTTAGCGTATCTTAGTGTATCTCCGATACGATACGATACTCTCCGATACGTATCTTAATTTTGGCC
>NW_024870552.1:260456-273054 GCF_013358625.1 Macadamia integrifolia | reverse complement strand
GGTGGGGTTGAAAAGATCTTCATTATACAGTTAATAAGGATATTGTAATGAGCTTTTCAGGGGTATAGCTCGATCCTATAATTCCTCAAATTCAGGAGTAAACATCAACTATTATATATCACATTATTATTATTATATTTGATTATATATTGCAACAGCAAACACGTCAGCTTGCAACTACGTACATAACACATGAAAAGTCCATGCATGCATGCAGGTTCTTCTGGGGATACCTCCATCCGCCACCGAGTAGAAAGCACCTCCTGCCTACTATTCCTACTAAAAGCCATGAAGCCTCATTGATTGTAATATGATAGGCTCGTTGATCCAGATAGCAGGGGCTTCGCTATAAAGAATGATTCGGGTTCGGATCCAATGATATGAAGCTAGCTGTAAAGAATGATTAGCTATAATGAGCAATTAGCTAGAAAGCCGCTGCTGAAGTTGCTTAAACAAAAACGTTCCCAGACTCCTTTCTCCATGTACCGACTAGAAGCACCATTTCCCCGAAAGCAACTGACTCCAACCAGACCCCGAAAGTCATTTCCTAAGCATATAGGAAATATAGAACACGCAATAAATATATATATATATATATATGAAAAAATGTTCTTTGTTCCGGAGCCGACCTCTGTGCTAGCATCTGAACCAATAAGAACGTACAATCTGGCATCTAGCAGGAGGGGTATGGTGATCATCATAGCTACGGCAATACTCATTATCATATTAATTAAAATAACTTCCTACATCCACTAAAACAGCCATGATAATTAAGATCCATAATTACATAACATTAATAAAATGATAACTTCCCATCATGCCAAACAGCAACATACACACCTCTATCCAAGAGGAAACTCATGATAGAGGGAATTCGCTCCATGCCTATGTGGCATCTCTTCCTCGGTATAAGTCACAATCTGGATTTTGTTGGGAGATTATATTTCACATATAATTGTGGCATCCACTTTGCCAGCCATGGCACCTCATGGCATGGTTAAAATGGAAAAAGGGATGAACACTTCGCTACAAGAAAAAAACCATGGAATAAGACCATTGGTTCAACACAAAGCTGCATTATAACAACTGTGTGTCTGTGGGGGTATAAATGTCAACCATTGCTACAACAGACGGTTTGAGTGCTTGAGAAAGTCAACATGCAAGGAGGGGGTGGATTAGATAGATTAATTGATTCATGACTCTAAAAGTAGGGTTAAAATGACAATGTTGTCTTGAAGATTACCTTAGTGGGAAGGGTCGAATCTAGGTCACATAAGCCAAGATTCTTTATCTTAGTTCCCACGGGTGGTACCTTTGTAGCATCTTAGTATCCCTTATATTTTAATCCTAATAGGACCCACATTACCTACATATTCTATAGCAAAGGATCATCTTCACAACCCACTCCCTAAAAGATTTTCTCTTGTCTGTCTTGTCTTTTAAATTAAATTATCCAATAAACTCCTGATCACTGCTTGTATATAAACCCTTCGACCCGCCCTTACAATCCATGTCATCTCACCTTCAACAAGGCTTCTTCAGAAGTTCCTTCATCGCTCGTTATCTTTTTATTTCTTCTTCTTTTTTGTTTGTTGTCCTTACAAGAAACAAAAGAAAGAAAGAAAGAAAATGTCTGGAGTTTGGGTGTTCAAGAATGGCGTGATTCGGCTAGTGGAGAACCCAGCAGGTGAGAGGAAGGTGCTGGTTCACGTACCCACAGGAGAAGTCATCTCATCCTACTCTTCCCTTGAGAGAATTCTGAGAGGGTTAGGATGGGAGAGGTACTACCAAGATCCTGACCTCCTCCAATTCCACAAGACCTCCTCACTTGATCTCATCTCTCTCCCAAGGGATTTCTCCAACTTCAAGTCAATACATATGTATGACATCGTTGTTAAAAACCCTAATATATTCCATGTCCGCGACAATATGTAAGTTCCTACATATACAGTACTTAGGCCAGGTTTCTTATTCCTTGTGTGTGTGTGTGCGTGTGTACCTCATATGAGGAATGTGTTAACTAGAGTCCAAACCTCAAACCTTTTTAAGTCTCTCTGTGTGCTCACCCTAACTAGCAAGGAGTTTGAAGATATATTACAACCATTACTACTACATGTTGGCTACTTTTCATGTCTGTGTTCGGTTTCTTTTTGTTAATAAATTTGATCACAAGTACGAGATGTAATCCATCTTGAGTGAAGTACTTGTTTATGAAATATAAAGACACTCACCACTCTTAAATTTTACCAAAAACTAACCACTCTTAAGTATAAATATTGTGTTCTGCGAAGAAAGCAACTGTGGGGGTGTAATAGTAAAGATGTGACGCTCACGATCTTGGAGTGAATTTGTTGGATTAAATGGATCAACTCTCCATTGGTACATGCATACATTATATGTGCGGGAGAATTTTCTGTTTGAGAGCGTGGCTCCTCCACCAAAACAGGGCCAGTGGGAAAACATGGGGATGCATCTATAGGGCAGTTATTTTGCCCATTCCTAGATTTGGGTGCAGGTGCCACACTGCCAGAGAGAATCCTCTCTCTCTCTCTCTCTCTCTCTCTCTCTCTCTCTCTCTCTATATATATATATATATATATACCAGGATAACATGATCGATCTGTACCAAAAACCAGGGAAATAGGGATCTCCTCGTTCTGTATGGTAAAAAGGACGAGACCGGTGCAATACCGTACTCCGATTCAGCAAGGAGACTAACACTAAGATAGGTGTGATACCTTACTTAGAACTAAATCGTGCTAAATTAAGATAAATAAATAAAAGAACAAAACCATGAACTTAAAATATGAATGGAATTGCAGAAAATTAAAAGCTGCTTAACTAGATCTTTTCTCAGAATCAAGAGGCAAGACTGTAGGCTTTGATCTAAGGATAGAACAAGAAGCAAACTATATGCAAGATGGAATACAGAAAATAATGATGTAATTTGATAATTAAAGTAAACTTTGCACATATAATATTTGGAGATCAGGATACAAGGTTTTGAATAGGTTTGGGTTGGATGTAGGATGTGTTGATCTATGAGAGATCTTTGGGGTTTGCTGGAGCTAACCTTTGAGGGCGATCGGACTCGTAGGGGACGATCGAACCTGGAGTTGTTTGAAGACCGGCGGAGTACTTGGAACTCCGACGGAGCTTGGATGATCTTTGTAGAACTCAAAGGGTGATGTTTGCTTGGGAGCTTCTCTCTCTTAGTTCTAATCTTTTGGGAGAACTTACAAGTGATTTGGGAGAAGGGGTAGTGCTCCTTTTATAATAGAAGGAAGCACATTTGAATTACATTTGGGTTTTCAGTGCATTTGGGTTTCATTTAGCACTATTCTAATTTCATTTGGAACAGTACTTCATTACATCTCATTTGGTACTGTGCACTTGAATTTGAATATTGTTTGCAGGCACTGTAGGTGCCGAAATTCGGAGATGATCTTGTCCTTTGATTTGGAATCTTCTATGATAGCACCACGGAATTCCACGTGTTAGGGACACTGTTCTCCGTATTGGTTTGATCAAGGGTATTTGTACCATATTTATCTAAGCCTGGGATTGGCTTGACTGTCTTTTTACCTGGGACAGTAACAGTACCTGTAAGAAAGGGTAATTACGAAGAGAGGGTAATTATGAACTCTTTGTTTGATTTTCTCAGAAAAAAGTGTTGGAAGACCTGTAAGAAGCTTCTCTTTCCAACAGAGAAGATTAGCATCAGGTCTGGTAAGGAATTTGGTCAGGAAGGTGTCTTTGTACCATTTGAAATCATGTAATTTTTTGCATCTAAGGTTTGATAGTTGTTCGGCAGTTCTGTCTTTGAGACGGGAAGGATTTCCTAAGAAATAATTTGCTATGCTGAAAATAAGAGTATTCACAGCATCTTCTATAGGTTCTCCTAAGTGATTGAGAAGGGGTTCCCCATCAGGAGAAGTTTGGATCGCCGTTAAAATTTCTGTTTTTTGATCGTCGGTCAGGACATAATCCCACCAAACTTTGAGTTGGCTAGTAAAGCCAGAAATAAGTAAAGTAGCAACTGCACTGTCTTCAGTATTTTGAATACGATGTGCATTGCTAACCATAGTCATTTTCTATAATTTGTTCATGAGATTATGCTCGGACAGACTATCTATATTCCATTCATAGATGATGCCACTTTGGTAGGAAGCTTGAGGGGTTCTTCCTCGTGCTTCGATTTGAAGGTCAGGGAAGGTTGGGTTTTGTGTGGAACTTTGACCAATCTGATTAATTGGGGGAAAAACATCAGACTCATTTCCTGACTCAGAGGAAGAGTCCGAAGAATATCCTTTAATGGTGCGAGCAACACTACGATTGACAGATTCAGCAGTTGGTTGACTTTGTATTGGTGTTTGAGGGGCTTCTAAAGAAGTGAGACGGTGATTAATTTGGTCCATTATATAAGATTTGTTAAGTAATTTTTGTTATTGTCTAGGAATATTATAAGGTTTGAAAAGTAGAGTTGAAGAAGGAACCGGAGCCGGGGTCATGGATGATGAGGCTAATGGTTTAGGTTGGACAAGGCATTCAACTCGGGAAAGTTGATCGCCAATGGTTTGAAGGCTTAAATTTGTAAAATTTAGTTGTTCGATTTGTTTTCTATTTGGGTCTTCTTGGTCAGTAACTTTAAGTGGATAAGCGATTATCTGCGTATTTTTAAAAGCATATTTGATGCTTTCTACCGGGGGATGGATAGCAGTTGTGGTTAGACCGGAATTAAGGGTCCAAGATTTATGAGAAGAAGTTTGAGTACAGATTTGATTATGCCAAGGGTAATCTATGCTATTATCTTGGGAAAAAAATATCAAAATAAGTAAAAAAGAAAACATTTGTCTTTAGGTTTATCATAAAATTATACCAATTTGTTCTAATTTGAGCTTGTTCTTCAAGATTAAAGGTTTTGAAAAACCAATCACATTTTTGTTTATTTTTGGGTGATTCAAAATCGGTTCTAAGGAAGGGTTTTTCAATTTGGTATTCATGATCAACCTGAATCATGTAGAATCCAGAGCTTCGTTCAGGTGGAGCAACCTCAGAAGGTGTCGGAGATTGGGGTTGGTTTTGATCTGTTATACTCGAACCCTAAAACTTATTTAATGTTCAGGTGTGACGCCTAAGGACACCAGTACCAGTGAGCACTGGGTTGCATCCGTCTTTTGCCGAGGAAGAAAGGGTGACCCCACTTGCACCTGCTACCCATGCTTAAGTAATTGGAAGGGATTCCGGACCCGAAGGGAAAGGTCAATTGAACCTCACACACACTAGAAACCCTGGAGAAAGCCCCACTCAAACAAAGGAGAAATCGCCATACAAAGTGACTAGTTCAGCCTTCACCGGCTGATGGTCACCGGTGGATGGAGCATCCACCGGTAAACACCCTCCGGTGAGAATACTGGCCGAAAACAAGTTAATTTACCGTGGGACTCGGATCTTTGCACCTGTGCACATGAAACCACCCCCAATAGTTGGTACAACCTATTGGGGAATAGATTAACGTATTCAGACACCCTAAGGTGGGCCCGTTAGTGCCGAATAACGGAATAACCCGGTATTGGGTAAAAACCCATTAATTCCCCAAACAGCCCTTAGTGGGACTTAAGTGGCTGTAAATAGGGCTCTTACCATTCTATCTATCTCTCTCTCTCTCCCTTGCCATTTCACTCTTTATTGGGAGTAATGGAGACCCAACCAAATTCCACCTACCCAACCATAAATACTACATAATGGGAGAGGGAAATTAGAGTAAGAGACCTACATTGGCAAGGTTATTCACTCAACCTTGGGTCTAAGGACAAATCCCTATGAAATCCCTACCCAAAACCGTAGGATTTGGGAATTTGAACAAATCCTCTGTGACCTAACACCCTAACATAATCCTAAGTTGGGGAAAATGAAATTAAACCTAGGTATGGTGTGTGAGAGTGATCTCATGAGCCATTAATGACCATTCCATGAGATCAACCTAAGTCTTCCCCAATGTATCCTAACCTAGACTTGTGTATTGAAGAAATTGGGTGTATCTTGAAACCCTATGTTGATCCACTCACTAATTTCACTAAACCTAAGCTAAGTGACATGTGTGAGGATACCCTACATGAAAAACCAACCCTAAAATCACAAAACCCAATTTGTAAACTATACAAAAGAAGGAGAAAGGGGAATGGAGCTGGGAAATGACACCCCACTGAAAAATACGTATTTTCACCACCATACACAGGGGCCACAGGGCCAATAGGTCTGATCTGGGCAAGAAAACCCCAATTTAACCTTCACCGACGGATCGTCACCGGCCAGCCGGTGAAGGCAGGAACCATCCATCGGCGAAAATATTACAAGATGTTCATTCCGTTTGGATTCATCGATCGGTGAACTCACTGACGGATGAGCATCCACCGGTGAACCATTTTAAAGTTAATTTTTAATCCTTTTATTTGGGGCATGAGTCTTAGTGTCCTACTCCTCTATGAATAACCGAATAACCTAAAAACACTATGTATCCTAGGAGTGGAACCGAGAAGTGATGGGGACACGTAACACAAAACCATCAACTATCTACGCCATCTAGAACACGAGGTGAGGGGATTTTGTGTGTTTTTATAGAATGCTTGCATTATAATGCATATGTGAATGAATTTTATCATTTTACATATTATTATATTATTCCTTATATATGGTGTTGATGTGGCATAAGAATGTGGATTATGATTGTGCATGTGTGCGTGTGTGTGTGTGACTAGGGTGCAGGGTGGCCAACGGTTGGTGCCTGTGGCACTGCATGCTCAGGGTGCATGTGTGCATGTGGGTGTGTGACTGGGGTGCAGGGTGGTCAACGGTTGGTGCCGACGACACTGCATGCTCAGGGTGAGTGTGTGTGTGTGACTGGGGTGCAGGGTGGCCAATGGTTGGTGCCGGCGGCACTGCATGCTCAAGGTGTGTGTGAGTGTGGGAGTGTGATTGAATTGTGTTGTGGTATCAGAGCGCAATACTCTGCTTTAAGTCATAAATTTATGAAATGTTAGGACTACTGGTGATTAGGTTATAAATAAAAGCTTAAAGATAAGTACATAAATCATAGTTCACACTTAGGAGACAAGTTGAAGATAGAAGCCGATAACACTGATAATTTCATTAATAACAAATTCAGCTAACAACTTTGAGAGAGGAGAAACAGGAGTAGTATCTGCTAGCCCAAAGTAAGTGTCCCACCTACGGGTCCATACCTCCAGATGACTGACCCTATCATCAATGCTATCCAGATGGGTATTCAGACCCCGAAAACCTGTTTCCATAGCTGCATCACTCGATCCCAACCTACTACAACACTTAGTGCGATCGAAGAAGAAGTGCCACTGACATATTGAAATGAAGTGTAAGGAGGAGGTGGGGTAGTTACCCTACGGCCTTTACACAATGGAGGTCCATCATCTTCACTATCCTCCCCATCTTCCTCGCTCTCCTCGGCCTCCTCGTCGTTTTCCATATCCATATCCTGGTCACCTCCTATAGGGACCATTACCGGCACCCCCTCAGCATCACTACCATCATTAGGGTCGACCTTCATCTTCACTAAGGAGTGTAAATCGAAAGGATACCTCTTGGCTCCATCTGTAGGCTCTTCAGCATTGGGGACTCCAAAGTGTACAAAAATACTAGTAAGAAGATTTCCGTAAAGTAAATTTTCATCCTTTGGGTACTTGGCCCGGTATGCCATATGCCGCATCAATAGGTATGGGAGGTTGATCTAGAGACCCACATACAAGCATAGGGTAACATAGGCCTAGAGAAGAGAAACTTCATTGAAATGACTTCCAACTGGTAATATGTTTAACTAAACTACCCTACAAAGCACCTTGGGCTTGGTTCTCAAGTGACTGAACCTAGCGCATCCACTAGTGGTTCCAGTCAACTGCCGACACATCTCATCTAAACTATCTTGGGGCAGGAAGGCTCCCCTTCTAGTCTTGGGAGCACAATATACACTCTCCCCGGCGCTTGAAATCCCAGTGATAGCACCAAACTCAGCTATGATGAAGGAGAGGTCTACTCCCATAACTCAGCTCGTGAGACGATAATCATTTTCCCCTACTTCCTCGCCCCTCAAATTGCGAAAGAACATTTGGACCAAGTGAGGATAACATCTGTCCCTCGGGTCTAACAGCGGTGATCAACCCAATACCTAGAATTACCTCGCTATACCAAAGGAAGCCATCTGACCATGCAATATTGCCTTCCCAGAATCCACAAGTTTACTTCCAAACACCCCCCATTTCTACGCACTCTCCGTAGAGCAAAACCAAAATCTGTCAAAGTTAGGTTCTGGAGGAGCTGGAATCTGCCTTGCAGCATTTCGACTACGTGTGTCTCTTCTAGAACTTATGACTGCATACAAACACAACAAATATACATATCCAACTAAGTGTATACAAAAGGAAAGGCACATTTGGAAAGAATGCAAGAAATTTCACATAAATCACTAGTTAGGGTTTCACAGAGAAGAAAATTTGGGGAAAATGGAAAATCTAGCAAAAATGGGAGGAAAACCTTACCTCTTGCGCAAAATGTGGTGTGGATTGGAGGCAAAAATCACCGGATGATGTTCTTCCAACCTTGGGAGAACTCTCTGGTCATTCTTGGCAAGAAAAGGAAGAGGTTATGGTGAAAATGGGAGTTCTCGGCCAGCCCTTTTAAAAGACAGTAAAAGTGTTCATCGGCTGGCCGGTGAAACAATTACCATCCACCGGTGAACACTTTAAGTGATTTTTCAGACCTTGTGGATCCTTCCACCGGTGAAGGTAAAAAGGTGAGAATTTATTTTCTTTCCTTTATATGTGTGGGTCCATTTTACATATTTTCCTTCCCTCAATGGGTTGATACGGAGGATGTGGGTGTTTGAACCTAGTACATATAAAGACTTGAATATGCATGCTCAGTTGTACTAAGTTGCTTATGTTACCTCTTATACAGGAAGGTTCACATGGCTCCTAGAAAATCCCAAACACAGGTGGGATGGCCGCCTAAACGGCCATGCCGTACTTCTACATCTACTATGGGTCGGCCACCGACTTCAGAACCAAGTAGGGAAGAGGTGCCCGATACCAGAGCACAGGCAGCCCCTCCTGCTCCACCTATACTTTTTGCCCAGGATGTAGTGTCAATTATGGGCAACATGTTGCAAGGATTACAATAGCAACAAAATGTGATGATGTAAGGATTGCAATAGTAGCAACTGGAGTTTATGACGGGTCTAAATGCACAGATTAGTGTTGTGTTTCAGACTTGAGAGGCACAGGTTGTTCCACCCCAGACACAGCTAGTACCTGACGTTGCTCCTACCACTATCCCCCAGGCACAACAAGTCCCAGCAGCAATGGCTCACCACACAACCCACCTAGAGGGCTCCAATGTACATTATGCCCCAAACCTGATGTACCACTAACACAGGGGCAAATGACACCACAGAGCCAAGCCATACTGCCTATACCTATGGACAATGTGAAAGTGATGGAAACGTTCCAGAAGTTTAGGCCTCCCTACTTTGGTGGGATTGCGCAGGACCCTTTGGCACCCACCAAATGGGTAGAGGGAATGAAAAATGCATTTAAGGTAATGACCCTCACTGAAGAACAGAAACTGATGTGTGCCGACTACCAACTAAAAAATGAGGCAAATGCATAGTGGAAGTCCACTGAACCCATCCTAGTGGCCCTATAGCCTAACCTCATATGGGAACACTTTAAAGTGGCATTCTACAACAACTACTTCCCAGATAGTGTGAGGGAGAGGAAGGAAACAGAGTTCATGGAGTTGAACCAAGGGTCCAACTCTGTATTGGAATATCAACAAGATTTTGAGAAGTTGTTCTTCTTCGCACTTGAGCATTTGAAGGGGGATCAGGCAAAGGCGAAGAGATTTGAGAAAGGGTTAAGACCCGCTATAGGGGTTGTGTTAGTGGCTCAGTACCTCCACAGTTATGCCCAGGTGGTTCAGGCTGCCATATCCATTGAGGATAAACAAAGAGAGAACTATCATGCCATCTAAGGGAAGAGGACAGTGGCACCTAGTAGGTTTTGTAAGGGGACATATTCTAGTGCAACCTCATGTCAGTATAGAAGACCAGAAACAGGACAAGCACCACCACCACTTAGACCCATGGTAGCACAGTCTCAGACAGTCCCCTTAAGGTGTTTTGTCTATCAGCAAACGGGTCACTTTGCAAAGAATTGCTCACAGAGGAGATCGGATGACCCCTATGTAGGACCAACCAGATTAGTGCAGCCATTATCTGCCACCCGTCCGGCTCAGGCACCATAGGGAGCTAGACTGCAAGGGAAAGTGTTTGCACTAACTACTGAGGAAGCGGAGGCATCGCCTGGAGTGGTCATAGGTACCTTGTTGATATCGATGACCCCTGCATAAGTTTTGTTTGATACTGGTGCATCACATTCATTTGTATCCCCCACTTTTTTCACTAAGATGAATATCAAGCCAAAAATGTTAACACACAAGTTAGTAGTTAGCACACCAATTGGGAGTGAGGTAGGATTAGAGGAGATTTATGAGCCGTGTCTTATTCAAGTCTGTGGATGGGACATGATTGCCCATTTGATTAAATTAGAGATGCGTGACTTTGATGTTATCTTATGTATGGATTGGTTATCCGCCTATAGGGCATGTGTTTTATGTGCTGAGAAGAAAATTGTATTCAAACTTTGAGAAGCAGGTGAGTTTGTTTACAAAGGGAGAAAAGTCAAGAAGTCCAAGAAACTAGTGATATCTGCACTTGAAGTGAGAAGATTACTAGAGCAAGGATGTGAGGCTTATTTGGCATCTGTGATTGACACAATTGAGGAGAATAAGTCGGTAGAGGAAATAGAAGTAGTGAGAGAATTTTCAGACATCTTTCCTGATGACTAACCTGGACTACCCCCGGACCGAGAGACTGAATTCACTATTGATCTGATCTCTGGGGAAGCACCTATATCAAAAGCTCCATATAGGATGGCACTTTCAGAACTGAAGGAGTTGAAGGAACAATTACAAGATTTATTGGAGAAAGGGTTCATCTGACCTAGTGTGTCCCCATGGGGAGCACCGGTACTCTTTGTTAGGAAGAAAGATGGGAGTATGAAAATGTGCATAGACTACAGGGAACTCAATAAGCTAACTATCAAGAATAGGTATCCGTTGCCTAGAATCGATGATGTCTTTGATCAATTGCAAGGTGCAACCACGTTCTCCAAAATTGACCTTAGATCTGGTTATCATCAACTCAAGATCAGAGAGGGTGACATCAAGAAGACAGCTTTCAGGACCCGTTATGGACACTATGAGTTCCTAGTTATGCCATTTGGACTAACCAATGCCCCTGCAGTGTTCATGGAGTTGATGAATAGAGTATTCCACAATATGTTAGACAACTTTGTCATCGTGTTCATTAACGATATTTTGATCTATTCGAAAAGCAGGGAAGAACATGCTACCCATTTGAGATTTGCCCTTCAGAGATTGAGAGAGAAGAAGTTGTATGCAAAATTCAGTAAATGTGAGTTTTGGCTTACACAAGTGCATTTCTTAGGGCATGTTGTCTCAGAGAAGGGCATTGAAGTTGATCCTGGAAAGGTAAAGGCTGTGGTAGAATGGGAAGCACCTAAGAATGTAGGTGAAATTTGTAGTTTCCTGGGGTTAGCATGGTACTACAGAAGGTTCATCAAAAATTTCTCACGCATTTCTGGACCTATGACTCAACTAACACGGAAGGGAGTGAAATTTGAATGGTCTAAGGAATGTGAAGAAAGTTTCCAGGAATTGAAGCGGAAATTAATAATAGCTCTAGTACTCACTATTCTAGAAAGCAACGCTGGAATGGTAGTATATAGTGATGCATCTAAGTTGGGCTTAGGCTGTGTGTTGATGCAAAATGGTAAGGTGATAGCATATGCATCTCGACAGTTGAAGGACTATGAAAAGAAGTACCCCACTCATGACTTGGAGTTAGCAGCGGTCATTTTTGCTTTAAAGATCTGGCGGCATTATTTATATAAGGAAAAGAGTGAGATCTACAGCGATCATAAGAGTTTGAAATACTTTTTCACCCAAAAGGAGCTGAATACGAGACAAAGAAGATGGTTGGAACTGATGAAGGATTATGACTGCACCATCCATTACCATCCGGGGAAGGCCAACGTAGTGGCTGATGCATTGAGCTGGAAGTCTCAGACTCTATCCCTAGCAGCCTTGACTATGAATGAACAGTTGATTGAGGAAGCTAGAAGAATGGATTTGGAACTACTAACGAATGAGGCGACAGTGACCTTGGCCACACTTATGATACAACCATTGTTAGTGGAGAAAATCCAAGTCTCCCAAGTACTAGATGAGGACTTCAAAAAATAGTAAGCGATATCAAAGAAGGAAGACAAAAAGATTTAAATTTCAAGTTGACTGAAGATGGGGTCCTCAAGTTCAAAGATAGACTTTGCGTACCCAAGGATAAAGAGATGAGGGAATTATTATTGAAAGAAGCTCACAGTTCACCCTACTCCATCCATCCAGGTAGTACAAAAATGTACAAGGATTT
>NW_024870552.1:244018-260436 GCF_013358625.1 Macadamia integrifolia | reverse complement strand
ACCATGGATTTTGTCACAGGACTGCCACGTACTTAGAAAGGGAATGACGCCATCTGGGTAATTGTAAACCGACTGACCAAGGTGGCCCACTTCATCACTATGAAGATTACTTACTCCATGGAAAAGTTGGCTCAACTGTATGTTGAAAATATTATCCGATTACACGGGGTACCAGCAAGCATTGTCTCTGACCGCGATGCCAGATTCACCTCCAACTTCTGGAAATGTCTATAGACAGCAATGGGGACACAACTGAATTTTAGCACGGCATTCCATCCATAAACAAATGGGTAGTCAGAGAGGACTATACAGACCCTAGAGGATATGTTGCGGGCTTGTGTATTGGATATAAGCTATAGCTGGGATGAGCACTTGTCACTCATAGAGTTCTCCTACAACAATAGCTACCAGGCTACTATAGGCATGGCACCTTATGAAGCCCAGTATGGTAAGAAATGCAGAATGCCTTTGTATTGGGATGAAGTTGGAGAAAGGAGGATCCTAGGCCTGGAACTGATCCAAGCCACTTGTGAGAAAGTGGATGTAATCAGGGAGAGAATTAAGGCGGCTCAATCAAGACAGAAAAACTATGTGGATGTCAGACGGAAGCACCTAGAGATTGAGGTGTGCGATAAAATTTTTCTAAAAGTATCCCCAATGAGAGGAGTGAAGAGGTTTGGCAAGAAGGGAAAGCTAAGTCCTCGATACATGGGACCTTATAAAATATTGGGTCGAGTCGGAACAGTAGCTTACCGGGTCGCAATGCCACCCGAATTAGAAGGAGCTCATAATGTGTTTCATGTTTCCATGCTCAAGAAGTACATTTCCGATCCAGCTCATATTTTGACACATGTACCCTCGGAACTTGACGCTGATTGGAAGTATGTAGAACATCCAGAAGAAATCATTGATTGGAGAGACCACATTCTCCGTAATCGGACTATTTCTTATGTACTAGTCAAGTGGAGGAATCACTCCAGACAAGAAGCGTCTTGGGAATGTGAGGAGGAAATGAAGAAGAAATATCCTCAATTGTTTGGATCACCAGGTACGTCAAATTTCGGGGACGAAATTTCTTTTAAGGAGGGGGGAATGTTATACCCGAACCCTAAAACTTCTTATTTAATGTTCAGGTGCGTCGCCGGAGGACACCAGTACCAGTGAGCACTGGGTTGCATCTGTCTTTTGCCGAGGAAGAAAGGCGACCCCACTTGCACCTGCTACCCATGCTTAAGCAATTGGAAGGGATTCCAGACCCAAAGGGAAAGGTTAGTTGAACCTCACACACACTAGAAACCCTGGAGAAGGCCCCACTCAAACAGAGGAGAAATTGCCATACAAAGTGACCAGTTCAGCCTTCACCGGCTAATGGTCACCGGTGGCTGGAGCATCCACCGGTGAACACCCTCCGGTGAGAATACTGGCTGAAACAAGTTAAATTTCCGTGGGACCTGGATCTTCGCACCCGTGCACATCAAACCACCCCCAATAATTGGTACAACCTATTGGGGAATAGATTAACGTATCTGGACACCCTAAGGTGGGCCCATTAGTACCAAATAACGGAATAACCCGGTATTGGGTAAAAACCCATTAATTCCCCAAACAGCCCTTAGTGGGACTTAAGTGGCTATAAATAGGGCTCACCATACATTTCTTCTCCTACCAAAATAGGAGAAGGAGAGGAAGGAAGGAGGAAGGCTAGGGCTCCATTCTTGAGGTAAGCCCATAGGCTCATCTCTCCACACACACACACATAAACCTCTATTTATCTCTCTCTCTCTCTCTCTCCTTCCCATTTCACTCTTTATTGGGAGTAATGGAGACCCAACCAAACTCCACCTACCCAACCATAAATACTACATAATGGGAGAGGAAAATTAGAGTAAGAGACCTATATTGGCAAGGTTATTCACTCAACCTTGGGTCTAAGGACAAATCCCTATGAAATCCCTACCCAAAACCCTAGGATTTGGGAATTTGAACAAATCCTCTATGACCTAACACCCTAACCTAATCCTAAGTTGGGTGAATTCGGTTTACTCGTTTTGCAGATTTCTTTTCTTTTGTGTAATCATTTATTTTTAGTTAATGACGGTGTATAAGCCTTTGAACTTTTGGGAGGAGTGGCAGATGAGAGTGTAAGACCACGATTGTGCCCAAATTAAGTTGGAAATACCCTGTCAAATGACTAGATCTAGGAGATGATCCCAAGTTTAAGATATCACAAACTATGAGCCGTCTATCCCTCTCCATGTCGATGAGATTGCCAAGTGAGGCTAGCACAAGTTCTAATGTGCTCCATTATGATGAAAAAATAACAGACCCCGACAAAAGACTTCAAAAATGGGACATGCCAAAGATTTCTCAAAAAGAAGTTTATGAAAAAGATTGGCTTTCTTTCGAAACCATCAAAACTATTAAACAAACCATTAACTTTAACCCAAAAACTAAAGAAATTACCCTCTTTGATCCTAGGTCTTTATAGGATCTTTACCAAAAACACAAATTTAATTACGTCCAGGTCGGCCTTATTCAGGTCGCCATCAAACCTCTCCATCGTGAAGGTCTAAACACATCCCTTCTGTTAGCCCTTTGTGACCAAAGATTTCTTGAGTTCAATGATTCCCTCCCGGGAGCCATTGAAACTAGCCTTTGTTATAGACCTGTCTATTTTAATGTCTACCCTAACATGTCCATAGCCCTTGAGGACCCAAATATTCTTCACTCCCTCAAAATAAACCTCAAAACCCACAGGTACAAGATGATGCATGGATCTATCCCAATATCTATCATCCATCGCATCAAGTACAAAGCTATGAAAACTGTCAAACCCCAAGCTCTCAAATGTTCCCCTAAAGGACAAACCCTCTACTTAGAGATTGATTGTCTCCAAGGTCAAATTGTTTACCCAAAACTGGTTCAGGGGAAAGATACCTCTTTCGCTGGTAAATGGTAGCTGCAAATGACTGCTATTCCACCCCAAGTTTCAAAAACAAACATTCAATCAATTTCCCAAAATACTGATGGATTCGTTACTCTCAGGTTCAATAAACAACGCCCTCCATCTGTCTACCAAAATTCCAGAAGGTCTTGCTCAGATTCCTCGACCTCATCTGACTCTTTTCATTGGATTCCTCCTCTTAGGACTCCACCCCTAGTTCAAATCTCTCCGGTTTACACCAAAGCCAAAATATTGTTCATGGTACTTATGATATTTTTATCATCTGTATCTAAACCTATCCATTCTCAACAACAACAAACTGATCAAAACCAACCCCAATCTCTGACACCTTCTGAGGTTGCTCCACTTGAACGAAGCTCTGGAGTCTACATGATTCAGGTTGATCATGAATACCAAATTGACAAACCCTTCCTTAGAACCGATTTTGAATCACCCAAAAATAAACAAAAACGTGATTGGTTTTTCAAAACCTTTAATCTTAAAGAACAACCTCAAATTAGAACAAATTGGTATAATTTTATGACAAGCCTAAAGACAAATGTTTTCTTTTTTACTTATTTTGATATTTATGCCCAAGATAATAACATAGATTACCCTTGGCATAATCAAATCTGTACTCAAACTTCTTCTCATAAATCTTGGACCCTTAATTCTGGTCCAACCACAACTGCTATCCATCCCCTGGTGGAAAGCATCAAATATGCTTTTAAAAATACGGAGATAATCGCTTCTCCACTTAAAGTTACCGACTAAGAAGACCCAAATAGAAAACAAATCGAACAACTAAATTTTATAAATTTAAGCCTTCAAACCATTGGCGATCAACTTTCCCGAGTTGAATGCCTTGTCCAACCTAAACCGTTAGCCTCATCATCCATGACCCCCGCTCCGGTTCCTTCTTCAACTCCACTTTTCAAACCTTATAATATTCTTAAACAACAACAAAATTACTTAACAAATCTTATATACTAGACCAAATTAATCACCGTCTCACTTTTTTAGAAGCCCCTCAAACACCAATACAAAGTCAACCGACTGCTGAATCTTCCAATCGTAGTGGTGTTCGCACCATTAAAGGATATTCTTCGGACTCTTCCTCTGAGTCAGGAAATGAGTTTGATGTTTTTCCCCAAATTAATCAGATTGGTCAAAGTTCCACACAAAACCCAACCTTCCCTGACCTTCAAATCGAAGCACGAGGAAGAACCCCTCAAGCTTCCTACCAATGTGGCATCACCTTTGAAAGGAATATAGATGGTCTGTCTGAGCATAATCTCATGAAAAAATTATAGGAAATGAATATGGTCAGCAATGCACATCGTATTCAGAATACTGAAGATAGTGCAGTTGCTACTTTACTTATTTCTGGCTCTACTGGCCAACTCAAAGGTTGGTGGGGTTATGTCTTGACCAACGATCAAAAAATAGAAATTTTAACGATGATCCAAACTTCTCCTGATGGAGACCCCCTTCTCAATCACTTAGGAGAACCTATAGAAAATGCTGTGAATACCCTTATTTTCAGTATAGCAAATTATTTCTTAGGAAATCCTTCCCGTCTCAAAGACAGAATTACCGAACAACTATCAAACCTTAGATGCAAAAAATTACATGATTTCAAATGGTACAAAGACACCTTCCTGACAAAAGTCCTTACCAAACTTGATGCTAATCTTCCCTGTTGGAAAGAGAAGTTTCTTACAGGTCTTCCAACACTTTTTTTTGAGAAAATTAAACAAAGATTTCGTAAAGAAAATGATGTGATTATTCCATATGATCAAATGACGTACGATCAAATTATTAACTTAATACATGAAGAAAGCTTAGCCCTTTCCACTGATATTAGGTTAAGAAAACAAATTAATAGAGAAAATAAATTTTACAAAAAGGAATTAGGTGGTTTTTGTGAGCAATTCGGTTTTGCTCCCCTTAGACCACCCACCAAACATAAACATAAATCTTCACAAAAATATTATAAAAATTTTTTACAAATCTAAAAAATATGTTTCTTGCAAACCATTTACATCCCTAGAATTTTACCAAAAATCTTCTTCAAAACCTAAATATAATAAATACAAAAAACCTTTCAAGGCACCTAAAAATCAAAAAGATTTTAAACAACACCCTGATTCTCAAGGATGCTTTAGGTGTGGTAAGCCTGGCCACATTGCCAAATATTGTAGAATATCCAAAAGAATCAATTCTTTACAAATTTCTGAGCAAGATAAGACCCAAATCTTTGCTCTTCTTCTAAAAACCTCTTCTTCTCCTTCTGATGAAGAAACTTACAAACTCAACCAAGTTCAAGCCTCTGAGCACTATGTTTCTAGTTCAACTAATAATGAGAATCTTCAAGCTTGTGCTTGTGATTCTTGTATTATTGGTTTAAGCTGTGAAGAATGTGCTCCCAATTCCATCTGGATGCTCCGTGCATCTCCTCAAACAAACATTTTTGATTATATTGATAATCTGACAAACCTAGAACAAAAGAAGGCCTGTCTTGAACACCTCAGACATAATGTTTCTTCACAAAATTCTCCTCAACCCTATAATCTCCAGAAAATAATGCAAAATTTTGAGAAAATTCTGAAACTTTCTACTACAGATCATTCTATTAGAATCAAAACCCTTGAAACTACTATTGCAACCCTGCAGTATGAAATCAAACATATCAAACAACAATTAACCCTCCTTAGTCGGCAACAAAACCAACATGCCTCTACTTCAACCATTGAACCGTTAACAAATCCTTTTGTAAATCAAGATTCTTCCGAACCTAGCCCTGAAGCCCCTGGTTTTGTGTTTGCCATTACTTGTCAAAATTGCTATATCCACATAACCTTAGTTATTAACGCTTTATTCAAATTTTCTGCCATTGCCCTTGTTGATTCTGGAGCTCAGCTCAACTGTATCAACGAAGGTGCCATTCCAACCCAGTTCTACGAACGAACTACCCAACGTCTCAATATGGCTAATGGGTTTGGGTTGAATGTCCAATACAAACTTTAAAATACCCACGTCTGTAACAAAGGTCTCTGCCTTCCTCAAACTTTCATCCTAGTAAAAGATCTTGACCAAACCATAATTCTTGGCCAACCTTTCTTAGAGAAAATCAAACCTTTCAAAATAACCCAAGATGGTATTACAAAAAAATTTCAAGGACAAAAGATTGTCTTCCCTTTTCTACAAGCCCAAATATCTGCTAACCAAAGCCTCAATAAAATTAAACAATTAAATTTCCTTAAAGCAGAACTTCTTCACCAAAGGATTTCTGAACAACTTAAAAATCTCAAAACCATTCACCAAATTAACCAAATCAAGTCCAAATTTAAGCTCAACCTTTGTTCTGATGTCCCTGATGCCTTTTGGCACCGCAAACAGCATATGGTGTCTCTTCCTTATGCTTTGGGTTTTTCAGATCTCCAAATCCCGACCAAAGCCCGTCCGGCTCAAATGAACCAAACTCTTCTAGAAACATACAAAGTTGAAATTAATGACCTCCTGGCTAAAAACCTAATTCGGCCTAGTACTTCTCCTTGGAGTTGTACAACTTTTTATGTTAATAAGGCTGCCGAAATTGAACGAGGAACTCCCAGGTTGGTTGTCAATTACAAAGCCATAAATGATGCCCTCCAATGGGTTAGATACCCAATCCCAGATCAAAAGGATCTTATATAAAGGATTTATCAATCAAAAATCTTTTCAAAATTCGATATGAAATCTGGTTTCTAGCAGATCCTGATTCATGAGAAAGATCGATACAAAACTGCCTTCACAACTCCCTTCGGCCTATATATGTCATGCCATTTGGCCTAAAAAATGCTCCCAGTGAATTTCAGAAGATTATGAATGACATTTTCAATTCTTATGGACAATTCACTATTGTCTATATTGATGATGTCCTTGTCTTCTCTGATTCAGTTGAGTAACATTTCAAACATTTAAGAACATTCTACCAAATTATTAAATCAAATGGACTTGTCCTATCCAAAAGGAAAATGGAATTTTTTCTTACCAAAGTTCATTTTCTTGGACATCTGATAGAAAGAGGTACCCTTACCCCTATCGATCGTGCCATTTCCTTTGGTGAAAAATTTCCTGATCAAATTCTTGACAAGACTCAATTACAAAGGTTTTTAGGAAGCCTAAATTACGTCTGAGATTTCCTTCCCCAAATTAGAAAAATTTCCGGACCTTTATACCTCCGGCTTAAAAAGAAACTGACCCCTTGGTCTCCGGCCCAAACCTCTGCCGTCCAGACCATCAAAAAATTAGTCAAGGAAATTCCCTATTTATTTATCCCTAACCTTGAGGCTTTTAAAATTGTCGAAACCGATGCCTTAGACATTGGGTATGGAGGAATCCTTAAACAGAAACTTTCCAATGATAACAAAAACAATTAGTTCAATTCACTTCTGGTATATAGAATTTCGCTCAAAAGAATTACAGTACCATTAAAAAGGAAATTATTTTCATTGTTCTCTACATCCAAAAATTTCAAAATGCATTATTAAATAAACCATTTTTAGTTCGTGTTGATTGTGGCGCAGTTAAATTTGTTTTACAAAATGATGTTTCAAACCTTGCATCCAAAAAAATTTTTTCCCGATGGCAAGTGTTACTTTCAATTTTTGAATTTCAAATAGAATATATTAAAGGAGAAACCAATTATGTCCCTGACTTTCTTACCTGTGAATTCCTTCAAGGCCAGATTCCACAACTCAATCTCATCAGGAGGGCTCCCCCTAAGGAATCTACCTCCTCAAATTCCATCATCAAAACAAAATCAAGTTACGGCACCCCTGCCGCTGCCCCATCAAACCAAATTGTCACCAGAAGCCAATCCCAAATGGCCTCTATAAACAAACCTTACTCGCATGTCGTGGTTCTTTCCTCGGTCACCGCGAGACATCTCCAACCCACAAACAAAGCCAGTTCTAGCCTCTAAATAACCCAAGCTAAGCCACTCCAAACTGCCTAAGGTTCCAAACCAAAGAGCCAATACCATGAAAAACCTTTCAAAGAAGACGGCTTTGTTATTGAGGATTCCCTCCAAAATTATATGGATTCCCCAATTCACATTGCCCAATGAATTTTCTTCCAAGGGTGGCATTATCATTCCCCCTCCTCTGCAAAAACTTAGGAATTCTATGAGTACATACTCATAGATACTGACTCTGTCAGATTCAAACTCAATTCTGATAAAAATGACAAATCCCTGTTTACTCACACCCCCGTAACCATATGCAAAATTTTTAGTTTTCAAGACTGGGGCAATCACCCCCTCACAACAAGAAATTTTCCAAAAACCTTCAATCCCCCTGGTTACACATATTTTGATTACCTGGAGGCCTGGTACAAAGCCTTCTGCTTCCAAAACAGAATTAACTGCCATTCCTGGCTCTTCTATTTTGACTACAAATTTAATAACCAAACTCCCCTCTGGTTTCCTCGATGGTGGGATCAATATGGTCCTATGATTGATATCCTCCCACCACAAATTCAAATTTCATTCCAACTATTTTGCCAACACTCCACTCCGCATCCTCACTAGCCTGAACTTCTCTGGTTCTTCCTCCACTGCCGTCTAGCATGGATACTTTTCTGGGAATATCAAATCTATAATTTTTAAACTCCCGACTGGGTTGCCCCAGTCCTCTGCCAGACCTTCAACGTCAAATGGTGGGACAATTGTGACGTCTCAAAATACGAAAAGACGACACTCATTCAAATCCTTACGGGTCTCAAACCTATTCCAGCCCTTCCAACATCCTTAAAATCAAGTATCAAAAGTGAAAAGGAAGCTCTTCGAGCATGCCTTGCTGAGCTCGGTTCCGACTCAGATAATGATGAAGACTCTAGCGATGGTGCCTACAATCTTAGTCCCATCAAAGGTTCTATGCTGGCCCATTGCCACACTCAGAAAATGGCCCAAGATCCCTATGAAGATGATCCGAATTATGAGGCTACTAGCTCCAAGGCATCATCTTCAAGCAATGTCAAAGAAGTAACCTCCCGCAAGTCACGTCGGACCACCACCAAATCAAAATCCTTTTCGACCAAACCCTGATTTGGTCCTTAAAATCTGCTAGGATGGTTTTAAACTAGCTGATTGGTGAGGTCAGAATCTCACCTAGTCAAATAACCTCGGACAACCTATTAAGGATAGGAGGTACTATTACTGTCCCAGGTAAAAGGACAGTCAGGCCAATACCAGGCTCAGATAAATATGGTACAAATACCCTTGATCAAACCAATACGGAGAACAGTGCCCCTGACACGTGGAATGTCATGGTGGGATCATAGAAGATTCTAAATCAAAGGACAAGATCATCTCCAACTTTCAGCGCCTACAGTGCCTGCAAACAATATTCAAATTCAAGTGCACAGTACCAAATGAGATGTAATGAAGTACTGTTCCAAATGAAATTAGAATAGTGCTAAATGAAACCCAAATGCACCGAAAACCCAAATGTAATTCAAATGTGCTTCCTTCTATTATAAAAGGAGCACTACCCCATCTCCAAAATCACTTGTAAGTTCTCCCAAAAGATTAGAACTAAGAGAGAGAAGCTCCCAAGCACGCATCACCCTTTGAGTTCTACAAAGATCATCCGAGCTCCGTCGGACTTCCAAGTACTCCGCTGATCTTCAAACAACTTCAAGTTCGATCGTCCCCTACAAGTCCGATCTCCCTCAAAGGTTAGCTCCAGAAAACCCCAAAGATATCTCGTAGATCAACACATCCTTCATCTCCTCAAATCTTCCAACCCAAACCTATTCAAAACCTTGTATCCTGATCTCCAAATATTATATATGCAAAGTTTACTTTAATTATCAAATTACATCATTATTTTCTGCATTCCATCTTGCATATAGTTTGCTTCTTTTTCTATCCTCAGATCAAAGCCTACAGACATGCCTCTTTATTCTGAGAAATAGATCTAGTTAAGAAGCATTTAATTTTTTGCAATTCCATTCCTATTTTAAGTTCATGGCCTTGTTCTTTTATTTATTTATCTTAATTCAGCACGATTTAGTTCTAAGTAAGGTATCGCACCTATCTTAGTGTTAGTCTCCTTGCTGGATCGAAGTACGGTAATGCATCGATCTCGTCCTTCTTACCATACAGAACTAGGAGATCCCTATTTCCTTTGATTTTGGTACAGATCGATCCTGATACCAGGATGACAGGATCGATCCCGATACCAGAAGGCTTTGTACTAGGCCTCCAGGTAATCAAAATATGTGTAACCAGGACGATTGAAGGTATTTGGAAAATTTCTTGTTGTGAGGGGGTGATTGCCCCAGTCTTGAAAACTAAGAATTTTGTATATGGTTACGGTGATGTGAGTAACCAGGGGATTTGTCTTTTTTATCAGAATTGAGTTTGAATCTGACAGAGTCAGTATCTATGAGTATGTACCCATAGAAGTCCTAAGTTTTTGTAGAGGAGGGGGAATGACAATGCCAACCTTGGAAGAAAATTCTTTGGGCAATATGAATTGGGGAATCCATATAATTTTGGAGGGAATCCTCAATAACAAAGAGGTCTTCTTTGAAAGGCTTTTCATGGTATTGGCTCTTTGGTTTGGAACCTTGGGCAGTTTGGAGTGGCTTAGCTTGGGTTGTTTGGAGGCTAGAACTGGCTTTGTTTGTGGGTTGGAGATGTCCCGCGGTGGCCGAGGAAAGAACCACGGTATGCGAGTAAGGTTTGTTTATAGAGGCCATTTGGGATTGGCTTCTGGTGACAATTTGGTTTGATGGGGCAGCGGTAGGGGTGCCGTAACTGGATTTTGTTTTGATGATGGAATTCGAGGAGGTAGACTCCTTAGGGGGAGCCATCCTGATGAGATTGAGTTGTGGAATCTGGCCCTGTAGGAATTCATGGGTAAGAAAGTCAGGGACAGAATTGGCTTCTCCTTTAATATATTCTATTTGAAATTCAAAAATTGAAAGTAACGCTTGCCATCGGGCAAAAATTTGTTTGGATGCAAGGTTTGAAACATCACTTTGTAAAACAAATTTAGCTGCGCTACAATCAACAAGAACTAAAAATGGTTTATTTAATAATGCATTTTAAAATTTTTGGATGCAGAGAACAATGGAAAGAATTTCATTTTCAATGGTACTATAATTCTTTTGAGCAGAATTCCATATACTAGAAGTGAATTGAACTAATTGTTCTTTGTTATCATTGGGAAGTTTCTGTTTAAGGATTCCTCCGTACCCAATGTCGGAGGTGTCGGTTTCGATAATTTTAAAAGCCTCAGGGTTAGGGATAAATAAACAGGGAATTTCCTTGACTAATTTTTTGATGGTCTGTATGGTAGAGGTTTGGGCTGGAGACTAGGAAGTTGGTTTCTTTTTAATCCGGAGGTATAAAGGTTCGGCAATTTTTCTAATTTGAGGAAGGAAATCTCAGACATAATTTAGGCTTCCTAAAAACCTTTGTAATTGAGTCTTGTCAAGAATTTGATCAGGAAATTTTTCACCAAAGAAAATTTGTTTAATTTTCTTAGAAAAAAGTGTTGGAAGACCTGTAAGAAACTTCTCTTTCCAACAGGGAAGATTAACATCAGGTCTGGTAAGGACTTTGGTCAGGAAGGTGTCTTTGTACCATTTGAAATCATGTAATTTTTTGCACCTATGGTTTGATAGTTGTTCGGCAGTTCTGTTTTTGAGACGGGAAGGATTTTCTAAAAAATAATTTGCTATGCTGAAAATAAGGGTATTCACAGCATTTTCTATAGGTTCTCCTAAGTGATTGAGAAGGGGGTCTCCATCAGGAGAAGTTTGGATCGCCGTTAAAATTTCTGTTTTTTGATCGTCGGTCAGGACATAATCCCACCAACCTTTGAGTTGGCCAGTAAAGCTGGAAATAAGTAAAGTAGCAACTGCACTGTCTTCAGTATTCTGAATACGATGTGCATTGCTGACCATAGTTATTTCCTGTAATTTGTTCATGAGATTATGCTCGGACAAACCATCTATATTCCATTCATAGATGATGCCACTTTGGTAGGAAGCTTGAGGGGTTCTTCCTCGTGCTTCGATTTGAAGGTCAGGGAAGGTTGGGTTTTGCGTGAAACTTTGACCAATCTGATTAATTTGGGGGAAAACATCAGACTCATTTCCTGACTCAGAGGAAGAGTCCGAAGAATATCCTTTAATGGTGCGAGCAACACTACAATTGACAGATTCAGCAGTTGGTTGACTTTGTATTGGTGTTTGAGGGGCTTCTAAAGAAGTGAGACGGTGATTAATTTGGTCTATTATATAAGATTTGTTAAGTAATTTTTGTTATTGTCTAGGAATATTATAAGGTTTGAAAAGTAGAGTTGAAGAAGGAACCGGAGCCGGGGTCATGGATGATGAGGCTAATGGTTTAGGTTGGACAAGGCATTCAACTCGGGAAAGTTGATCGCCAATGGTTTGAAGGCTTAAATTTGTAAAATTTAGTTGTTCGATTTGTTTTCTATTTGGGTCTTCTTGGTCAGTAACTTTAAGTGGATAAGCGATCATCTCTGTATTTTTAAAAGCATATTTGATGCTTTCTACCGGGGGATGGATAGCAGTTGTGGTTAGACCAGAATTAAGGGTCCAAGATTTATGAGAAGAAGTTTGAGTACAGATTTGATTATGCCTAGGGTAATCTATGCTATTATCTTGGGAAAAAAATATCAAAATAAGTAAAAAAGAAAACATTTGTCTTTAGGTTTATCATAAAATTATACCAATTTGTTCTAATTTGAGCTTGTTCTTCAAGATTAAAGGTTTCGAAAAACCAATCACATTTTTGTTTATTTTTGGGTGCTTCAAAATCGGTTCTAAGGAAGGGTTTGTAAATTTGGTATTCATGATCAACCTGAATCATATAGACTCCAGAGCCTCGTTCAGGTGGAGCAACCTCAGAAGGTGTCGGAGATTGGGGTTGGTTTTCATCAGCTTGTTGTTGTTGAGAATGGATTGGTTCAGATACAGATAATAAAATATCATAAGTACCATGAACAATATTTTGGCTTTGGTGTAAACCGAAGAGATTTGAACTAGGGGGTGGAGTCCTAAGAGGAGGAATCCAATGAAAAGAGTCAGATGAGGTCGAGGCATCTGAGCAAGACCTTCTAGAATTTTGGTAGACAGATGGAGGGGGTTGTCTATTGAACCTGAGAGTAACCAATCCATCTGTATTTTGGAAAATTGACTGAATGTTTGTATTTGAAACTTGGGGTGGAATAGCAGTCGTTTGCAGCTGCCATTCAGCAGGGAAAGAGATATCTTTCCACTGAATCAGTTTTGGGTAAACAATTTGACTTTGGAGATAATCAGTCTCTAAGTAGAGGGTTTGTCCTTTAGGGGAACATTTGAGAGCTCGGGGTTTAACTGTTTTCATAGCTTTGTACTTGAAGCGATGGATGATAGATATTGGGACAGATACATGCATCATCTTGTACCTGTGGGTTTTGAGGTTGATTTTGAGGGAGTGAAGAATATTTGGGTCCTCAAGGGCTATGGACATGTTAGGGTAGACATTAAAATGGACAGGTCCATAACAAAGGCTAGTTTTAATGGCTCCCAGGAGGGAATCATTGAACTCAAGAAATCTTTGGTCACGAAGGGCTAACAAAAGGGATGTGTTTAGACATTCATGATGGAGAGTTTTGGTGGCGACCTGAACAAGGCCGATACGGACATAATTAAATTTGTGCTTTTGGTAAAGTTTATATAAAGACCTAGGATCAAAGAGGGTAATTTCTTTGGTTTATGGGGTAAAGTTAATGGTTTGTTCAATAGTTTTGATGGTTTCGAAAGAAAGACAATCTTTTTCATAAACTTCTTTTAGAGAAATCTTTGACATGTCCTATTTTTTAAGTCTTTTTTCGAGGTCTGTTATTTGTTCATCATAATGGAGCACATTAGAACTTGTGCTAGCCTCACTTGCCGATCTCATCGATATGGAGCGGGATAGACGGCTCATAGTTTGAGATATCTTAAACTTGGGGTAATCTCCAAGATCAAGTCATTTGACAGGGTATTTCCAACTTAATTTGGGCACAATCGTGGTCTTACACTCTCATCTGCCACTCCTTCCAAAAGTCCAAAGGCTTATACACCGTCAGTAACTAAAAATAAATGATTACACAAAAGAAAATAAATCTACAAAATGAGTAAACCGAATTCACCACCACCGTGGCTTTGATACCAGGATGACAGGATCAATCTGTACCAAAATCCAAGGAAATAGGGATCTTCTGGTTCTGTATGGTAAAAAGGACAAGACCGGTGTAATACCGTACTCAGATCCAGCAAGGAGACTAACACTAAGATAGGTGCGATACCTTACTTAGAACTAAATCGTGCTGAATTAAGATAAATAAATAAAAGAACAAGACCATGAACTTAAAATAGGAATGGAATTGCAGAAAATTAAAAGCTGCTTAACTAGATCTATTTCTCATAATCAAGAGGCACGACTATAGGCTTTGATCTGAGGATAGAACAAGAAGCAAACTATATGTAAGATGGAATGCAGAAAATAATGATGTAATTTGGTAATTAAAGTAAACTTTGCACATATAATATTTGGAGATCAGGATACAAGGTTTTGAATAGGTTTGGGTTGGAAGATTTGAGGAGATGATGGATGTGTTGATCTACGAGAGATCTTTGGGGTTTGCTAGAGCTAACCTTTGAGGGCGATCGGACTTGTAGGGGATGATCGAACCTGGAGTTGTTTGAAGACCGATGAAGTACTTGGAAGTCCGACGGAGCTTGGATGATCTTTGCAAAACTCAAAGGGTGATGCTTGCTTGGGAGCTTCTCTCTCTTAGTTCTAATCTTTTAGGAGAACTTACAAGTCAATTGGGAGAAGGGGTAATGTTCCTTTTATAATAGAAGGAAGCACATTTGAATTACATTTGGGTTTTCGGTGCATTTAGGTTTCATTTAGCACTATTCTAATTTCATTTGGAACAGTACTTCATTACATCTCATTTGGTACTGTGCATTTGAATTTGAATATTGTTTGTAGGCACTGTAGGCGCCGAAAGTTGGAGGTGATCTTGTCCTTTGATTTGAAATCTTCTATGATCGCACCACGGCATTCCACGTGTTAGGGACACTGTTCTCCGTATTGGTTTGATCAAGTGTATTTGTACCATATTTATATGAGCCTGGTATTGGCCTGACTGTCCTTTTACCTGGGACAGTAACAGTACCTCCTTTCCTTAACAGGTTGTTCGAGGTTATTTGACTAGGTGAGATTCCGACCTCACCGATCGGCTAGTTTAAAACCGTCCTAGCAGATGTTAAGGACCAAATCAGGGTTTGGTCGAAGAGGATTTTGATTTGGTGGGAGGTTACTTCTTTGAATTTGCTTGATGATGATGCCTTGGAGCTAGTAGGCTCATAATCCGGATCATCTTCATAGGGATCTTGGGCCATTTGCTGAGTGTGGCAATGAGCCAGCATAGAACCTTTGATGGAACTAAGACTGTAGGCACCATCGCTGGAGTCTTCATCATTATTTGAGTCGGAACCAAGCTCAGCAAGGCGTGCTCGAAGAGCTTCTTTTTCACTTTTGATACTTGATTTTGAGGACATTGGAAGGGTTGGAACATGTTTGAGACCCGTAAGGCTTTGAATGAGTGTCGTCTTTTTATATTTTGAGACGTCACAGTTATCCCACCATTTGACATTGAAGGTCTAGCAAAGGACTAGGGCAACCCAGCCGGGAGTCTGGAAATCATAGATTTGATATTCCCAGAAAAGTATCCATGCCAGACGACAGTGGAGGAAGAACCAGAGATGGTCAAGCTGGTGAGGATGCGGAGTGGAGTATTGGCAAAATAGTTGGAATGAATTTTGAATTTGTGGTGGGAGGATATCAATCATAGGACCATATTGATCCCACCAACGAGGTAACCAGAGGGGAATTTGGTTATTAAATTTGTAGTCAAAACAGTAGAACTAGAAATGGTGGTTAATTCTATTTTGGAAGCAGAACGCTTTGTACCAGACCTCCAGGTAATCAAAATATGTGTAACCAGGAGGATTGAAGGCATTTGGAAAATTTCTTGTTGTGAGGGAGTGATTGCCCCAGCCTTGAAAACTAAGAATTTTACATATGGTTACGGTGATGTGAGTAACCAGGGGATTTGTCTTTTTTATCAGAATTGAGTTTGAATCTGACAGAGTCAGTATCTATGAGTATGTACCCATAGAAGTCCTGAGTTTTTGTAGAGGAGGGGGAATGACAATGCCAATCTTGGAAGAAAATTCTTTGGGCAATATGAATTGGGGAATCCATATAATTTTGGAGGGAATCCTCAATAACAAAGAGGTCTTCTTTGAAAGGCTTTTCATGATATTGGCTCTTTGGTTTGGAACCTTGGGCAGTTTGGAGTGGCTTAGCTTGGGTTGTTTGGAGGCTAGAACTGGCTTTGTTTGTGGG